>NW_026638113.1:0-3496 GCF_028554395.1 Pezoporus wallicus | reverse complement strand
ACCCCCACCCTGGTTCTGGACCCCTTCACCCAGTGGCACCCACACCGTCTGCAATGGGTACCCCAACCCTGCCTCAATGGGACCCCCACCTTGAGCCACACCAATGGGACCCCGCAATAGGACCCCCCATACCCACAGC
The DNA here is from genome assembly GCF_028554395.1 of Pezoporus wallicus. Taxonomy (NCBI): domain Eukaryota; kingdom Metazoa; phylum Chordata; class Aves; order Psittaciformes; family Psittacidae; genus Pezoporus; species Pezoporus wallicus. The sequence continues at coordinate 3,357 of NW_026638113.1, read as the reverse complement.
AATGGGATCCCCCCCAATGGGATATCCCCATACCAACACCAATGGGGCCCCCCAATGGGACCTCCTCAATGGAATCCCCAAATGGGACCCACCCCCATCCCCTCCCCAATGGGACCCCCAAATATGACCCCCCCAATGGGACCGCCCATCCCCTCCCCAATGTGACCCCCCATCCCCTCCCCCAATGGGACCCCCCCCATGTGACCCCCCCACCTCCCCCCCAATGTGACCCCCCCATGTGACCCTCCCCAATGGGACCCCCCCCATGTGACCCCCCCATCTCCCCCCCAATGTGACCCCCCCATGTGACCCTTCCCAATGGGACCCCCCCCATGTGACCCCCCCATCTCCCCCCCAATGTGACCCCCCCATGTGACCCTCCCCAATGGGACCCCCCCCAATGTGACCCCCCCATCTCCTCCCCAATGTGACGCCCCCATCCCCCCCCACAATGGGACCCCCCCATGTGACCCCCCCATCTCCCCCCCAATGTGACCCCCCCATGTGACCCTCCCCAATGTGACCCCCCCATCCCCTCCCCAATGGGACCCCCCCCATGTGACCCCCCCATCTCCCCCCCAATGTGACCCTTCCCAATGGGACCCCCCAATGTGACCCCCCCAATGGGACCCCCTCATCCCCTCCCCAATGGGACCCTCCCCAATGTGACCCCCCTATCCCCTCCCCAATGGGACCCCCCCATATGACCCCCCCCATCTCCCCCCCAATGTGACCCTCCCCAATGTGACCCCCCCATGAGACCCTCCCCAATGGGACCCCCCCCATGTGACCCCCCCATCTCCCCCCCAATGTGACCCCCCCCGGTGTTACCGGTGCCGTCGGCGGGGCAGCGCTCGCAGCGGCCCCCCCAGGCCTTGCCCACGCTGCAGCAGCAGGTCTGCCGGGACAGCCGCGTGGGCAGCGGGTGCTGGCACCGCTGCGGGGACAGCACGAGGCGGAAGCACGGCCCGCGCTGCTCGGGGGGCTCCGCTGGAGGGGGGGGACAAGGACACGGCATGGGGGGAGAACCGTGGGGAGAGAGACGTGGGGAGAGAGCGATGGGGAGAGAGCGATGGGGAGAGAGCGATGGGGAGAGAGCGATGGGGAGAGAGCCATGGGGAGAGAGCCATGGGGAGAGAGCGATGGGGAGAGAGCCATGGGGAGAGAGCGATGGGGAGAGAGCGATGGGGAGAGAGCGATGGGGAGAGAGGAATGGGGAGAGAGCGATGGGGAGAGAGCCATGGGGAGAGAGCGATGGGGGGAGAACCGTGGGGAGAGAGACGTGGGGAGAGAGCGATGGGGAGAGAGCCATGGGGAGAGAGCGATGGGGAGAGATCAATGGGGAGAGAGCGATGGGGAGAGAGCGATGGGGAGAGAGCGATGGGGAGAGATCAATGGGGAGAGAGCGATGGGGAGAGATCAATGGGGAGAGAGCGATGGGGAGAGAGACGTGGGGAGAGATCAATGGGGAGAGAGCGATGGGGAGAGAGACGTGGGGAGAGAGCGATGGGGAGAGAGCCATGGGGAGAGAGCGATGGGGAGAGATCAATGGGGAGAGAGCGATGGGGAGAGAGCGATGGGGAGAGAGCGATGGGGAGAGAGACGTGGGGAGAGAAACATGGAGGGCAGGGAGAGACCCATGGGGAGCAGGGAGAGACCCATGGAGACCATAGAGACCCATAGAGACCCTTAGAGCCCATAGAGACCCTTAGAGACCATAGAGACCCATAGAGAACCTTAGAGACCATAGAGCCCCATAGAGCCCACAGAGCCCACAGAGCCCCATAGACCCCCCATAGACCTCCCATAGACCTCCCCCAGCCCCACAGACCCCATAAACCCCCCACAGACCTCCCCCAGCCCCACAGACCCCATAGAGCTCCCCCAGCCCCACAGACCCCATAGACCCCCCATAGACCTCCCCCAGCCCCACAGACCCCATAGAGCTCCCGGAGCCCCACAGACCCCATAGAACCCCCATAGACCTCCCCCAGCCCCACAGACCCCATAGAGCTCCCGGAGCCCCACAGACCCCATAGAACCCCCATAGACCTCCCCCAGCCCCACAGACCCCATAGAGCTCCCCCAGCCCCACAGACCCCATAGACCTCCCCCAGCCCCACAGACCCCATAGACCCCCCACAGACCTCCCCCAGCCCCACAGACCCCATAGAGCTCCCCCAGCCCCACATACGCAGGCAGTGGGTGCGGGAGGGCCCCGGCGCGTGCCCGGTGGGGCAGGAGCAGCGGAAGCTGCCGGCGGTGTTGAGGCAGTCGCCGTGGGGGCAGACCCCCTGCATGGAGCACTCGTTGATGTCTGCGGGAGCCACGTCAGACTGAACACGCGTGACACTGAACACGTGTGACACTGAACATGTGATCCTGAACATGTGATCCTAAACATGTGTGACACTGAACACGCGTGACACTGAACATGTGATCCTGAACATGTGATCCTGAACATGTGTGACACTGAACACGCGTGACACTGAACATGTGTGACACTGAACACGCGTGACACTGAACACGCGTGACACTGAACACGCGTGACACTGAACATGTGATCCTGAACATGTGTGACACTGAACACGCGTGACACTGAACATGCGTGACACTGAACACGTGTGACACTGAACATGTGATCCTGAACACGCGTGACACTGAACACGCGTGACACTGAACACGTGCGACACTGAACACGTGTGACACTGAACATGTGTGACACTGAACACGCGTGACACTGAACGTGTGATCCTGAACATGTGTGACACTGAACACACGTGACACTGAACACGCGTGACACTGAACACGTGTGACACTGAACACGCGTGACACTGAACACGTGTGACACTGAACACGTGTGACACTGAACACGAGTGACACTGAACACGCGTGACACTGAACATGTGTGACACTGAACACGTGTGACACTGAACATGTGTGACACTGAACATGTGTGACACTGAACACGTGTGACACTGAACATGTGCGACACTGAACGCACGTGACACTGAACACGTGTGACACTGAACATGTGATCCTGAACACGTGTGACACTGAACATGTGTGACACTGAACATGTGATCCTGAACATGTGTGACACTGAACACACGTGACACTGAACACGTGTGACACTGAACACGTGTGACACTGAACATGTGATCCTGAACATGTGTGACACTGAACACGTGTGACACTGAACATGTGATCCTGAACATGTGTGACACTGAACACATGTGACACTGAACGTGTGACCCTGAACTCTTGTGACCCTGATCACGTGACATTGCACACGCGTGACTCTGCACCCCCTGCCCCAAGTCTGACCCCATGCACCCGTGTCCCATGTCCCATACC
>NW_026638112.1:0-3532 GCF_028554395.1 Pezoporus wallicus | reverse complement strand
CTTACAGGAAAGGGCCTTAAGATCATCTAGTTCCAACCCCTCTGCCATGGGCAGGGACACCTGACACCGTTCTTGAGAAGGGGGCCAATGCCAGCCTCATAAAGTTCAGCCAAGCCAAGTGCTTGGCTAGCAAGGGCTACACCTGGGTTGGGGCAATCCCAGGCACAGCTACAGTTTGAGCAGAGAAGAAGTTCAGAGCAGCCCTGCAGAGAAGGACTTGGGGGTGTTGGTCTATGAGAAACTTAACATGAGCCAACAGTATGTGCTCGCAGCCCAGAAAGCCAACCGTATCCTGGGCGGCATCAAAAGGAGCGTGACCAGCAGGTCAAAGGAGATGAGCCTTCCCCTCTATTCTGCTCTCATGAGACCTCACTTGGAGTACTGTGTACCATTCTGGTGTCACAGAATCATAGAATAGTTATGGTTGGAAAGGACCTTAAGATCATCTAGTTCCAGCCCCGCTGCCATGGGCAGGGACACCTCACACTAAACAATGACACCCAAGGCTCTGTCCAACCAGGCCCTGAACACTGCCAGGGATGGAGCATTCACAGCTTCCTTGGGCAAACCATTCCAGTGCTTCACCGCCATCACAGTAAAGAACTTCCTTATATCCAACCTAAACTTCCTTTGTTTAAGTTTGAACCCCTTGCCTCTTGTCCTATTGCCACAGTCCCTGATGAAGAATCCCTCTCCACAATTCTTGCAGGCCCCCTTCAGATACTGGAAGGCTGCTAAAAAGTCTCCATATAGCCTTCTGCAGACTGAACAACCCCAACTTTCTCCACCTGCCTTTGTCCAGGAGGTGTCCCAGCCCCCTGATAGTCCTTGTGGCCTCCTCTGGACTTGCTCCAACAGCTCTATGTCCTTTTTATATTGAGGCCACTACAGACCAGTCAGTCTCACCTCTGTGCCTGCCAAAATCTTGGAGCAGATTATCCTGGAAGGCATGCTAAGGCACATGAAAAACAGCAAGGTGTTTTGTGACAGCCAGCATGGCTTCACTAAGGGGAAATTCTGCCTGACCAATTTGGTGGCCTTCTAGGATGGGGCTATGGAACTGATGGACAGGGGTAGAGCAATTGATGTCATCTATCTGGACTTGTGCAAAGCATTCAACACTGTCCCACAGGACATCCTTGTCTCTAAATTGTAGAGATATCAATTTGACAGGTGGACCACTCAGTGGATAAAGAACTGGCTGGCTGGCAACATCACAGAATCACAGTATGCTAGAGATTGGAAGGGACCTCGAAAGATCATCTAGTCCAATCCCCCTGCCGGAGCAGGAACACCTAGATAATGTTACACAGGAATGTGTCCAGGCGGGTTTTGAATGTCTCCAGGGAAGGAGATTCCTCAGCCTCCCTGGGCAGCCTGTTCCAGTGTTCTGTCACCCTCACTGAGAAGAAGTTTCTTCTCAAGTTTAAGTGGAACCTCTTGTGTTCCAGTTTGTACCCATTACCCCTTGTCCTATCATTGTTTGCCACTGAGTAGAGCCTGGCTCCATCCTCGTGACACTCCCCCTTTATATATTTGTATACACTAAGAAGGTCACCCCTCAGTCTCCTCTTCTCCAAACTATAGAGACCCAGCTCCCTCAGTCTTTCCTCATAAGGGAGATGCTCCACTCCCTTAATCATCTTCGTTGCCCTGCGCTGGACTCTCTCCAGCAGGTCCCTGTCCTTCTTGAACTGAGGGGCCCAGAACTGGACACAATATTCCAGATGCGGTCTCACCAGGGCAGAGTAGAGGGGAAGGAGGACCTCTCTCGACCTACTAATCACCCCCCTTCTAATACACCCCAGGATGACATTGGCCTTCTTGGCCACAAGGGCACAGTGTTGGCTCATGGTCATCCTGTCGGCCACTAGGACCTCCAGGTCCCTCTCCCCTACACTGCTTTCTAGCAGGTCGTTCCCTAACCTATACTGGAACCTGGGGTTGTTCCTGCCCAGATGCAGGACTCTACACTTTCCCTTGTTATATTTCATCAAGTTATTCCCTGCCCAACTCTCCAGCCTGCCCAGGTCTCGCTGGATGGCAGCACAGCCTTCTGGCTTATCAGCCACTCCTCCCAGCTTAGTGTCATCAGCAAACTTGCTGATAGTACACTCAATTCCCTCATCTAAATCGTTGATGAATATATTAAATAATACTGGTCCCAGTATTGACCCTTGAGGCACTCCACTAGATACAGGCCTCCAAGTAGACTCCGCCCCATAGACTACAACTCTCTGGCTTCTCTCCTTCAGCCAGCTCACAGTCCACCTCACTACCCAACCATCCAGACCACACTTCCTCAATTTAGCTGTGAGGATGCTGTGGGAGACTGTGTCAAATGCTTTGCTGAAGTCAAGGTAGACCACATCCACCGCTCTGCCATCATCCATCCACCGTGTTATTTCCTCATAAAAAGCTATGAGATTGGTGAAGCATGATTTCCACTTGGTGAAGCCATGTTGACTGCCCCTCATAACCCTCTTATCCTTGATATGCCTTAAGATCGCACCAAGGATAAGGTGTTCCATCACTTTCCCAGGGATGGAGGTGAGGCTGACCGGTCTATAGTTACCCGGGTCCTCCTTCTTGCCCTTTTTGAAGACTGGAGTGACATTTGCTTTCCTCCAGTCCTCAGGCACCTCTCCCGTTTCCCAAGACTTGGTAAAGATGATGAAGAGTGGTCTAGCAATGACTTCCGCCAGTTCCCTCAGCACCCGCGGGTGCATCCCATCTGGACCCATGGATTTATGGATGTCCAGATTGCTCAACTGGTCTCTAACCCATTCCTCATCGACTAAGGCAAACTGCTCCGCTGACCTGACTTCATCTAAGGTCTCAGGGGTAAAGGACTCTTCAGGACTGCCTCCGGCAGAGTAGACAGAGAAAAAGAAGGCATTCAGTAACTCTGCCATCTCTGTACCTTCTGTCACCAGGGCACCCATCCCGTTCATCAGTGGGCCTACATTGCCTCTGGTGTTAGTTTTATCTGCCATGTATTTGAAAAAGCTTTTTCTGCTGTCCTTGACCCCTCTCGCCAGATTTAATTCTAAGGAGGCCTTAGTCATCTTGGCTGCCTTCCACATCCTCTAGCAGCAGCCTTATATTCCTCCCAAGTGTCCAGCCCCTCCTTCCATGACCTGTAAACTCTCCTCTTCCACTTAAGCATACCCAGCAATTCCCTATTCAGCCACGCAGGTCTCCTGACCCTCTTCCTTGACTTCCTACATGTCAGGATGCTCTGATCTTGAGCTCGGAAAAAGCAGTCCTTGAATGCCAACCAACTATCTTGGGCCCCTTTACCTTCAAGCAGCCTTGCCCATGGGATCTCCCCTAGCAAATGCTTGAAAAGTCCAAAGTTTGCCCTGCTAAAGTCCAGGGTTGCAATTCTACTTGCTATTCTACTGGTCCTACCACACAAGATCCTGAATTCCACCATCTCGTGGTCGCTGCAACCAAGGCAGCTCTCAACCTTTACTGCTTCGACCAGACCCTCCTTGTTAGTGAGGATGAGATCCAGCATCGCTCCTCT
>NW_026638111.1:0-348 GCF_028554395.1 Pezoporus wallicus | reverse complement strand
TGATCCTTCTCCCGTGTGAGCAGATGCCACTGTTCATTCTGTGCTGACTGTGTTGCTGCGCAGCAGAGAGCAGGCTCTGGACTGATTCCATTCAAATGCTTTTCCTGTATGAATGTGAGCAGTGAAAGCAACGATGGAGGCACCAATGTAAAGGTGATTGTGTGCTGAAGAGGTCCAGCACCAGCTTTCAATCCTAGCTCTTCTGCTGTGGGAGCAGTGTCCAAACGTTCGTGCTGTACTCACTGTGCTGCGGGACAGCTGAGAGAGACCACCTGAGAATTTGGATTCAAATGGACTTTTAGGTAGGAAACCGAGGAGAGACTGCAATGATGGTGACACCGTTTCAAA